>NW_019102597.1:0-2385 GCF_001856785.1 Myzus persicae | reverse complement strand
AACTTTAACACATTTACTTCTTTGACCAGTTGGTTTTAGTAGAAAATGGAAAAATGGTGGTTAAAAAAAAAGCATGGCACTATATAACTGGTGTTGTTGTACACAAATATTATGCATGTAAAAATTATACTATTTTATAATCTAATGTCAGTATATAATAGCTTATTTATTTCTCTAGATAAACCCTCTTATTATTATTAATTTAAATTTGTTGATTGGTGACATCATATAAATATGAAACTACAAAGTCTATAAATAATATTAACAAATTCTTTATAACTTACACTTAATAAGATCGCAGCTCCTTAAACTAGAAAATGTTTTTTTCCCTTTGAAACCAATGAAGGAGTAGTCAACTAAAAAGGTATCAGAAAATAACCTTTGCATTAGCTTTCTTACGGTTTCTGATATACTTTGGCCACCCATAAGTGAAAGTTGTTGAGCCTAAATACATTAATTTTATATATAATAAATAAATATTTAAATAATATAAATACATTTATACAATGTTTCAACTAATTTTATTTCTTACAATTGTTGACAAATATGACGAGTCTTTTATTATAGTATCTTCCCATTCGTTTAGATCATTCTCATTTGTTATATGTGGTACATCATAATGATGTAAGGAATGACTGTCACTACTTGAACTTGTTTGATTATTTAGTTGACTAAATATTTTATCCACCATCATTTTAAGATAGTCTTGACCATCATGAAGACGTTTAATATCATACTTAAGATTTGTAGCTATTCTTAGGGTTTGTTTAGCATAATCTTAAATCAAATTTAAATAATTAAACATAGCCATTTCTTATATTTTGAAATACTCACTGTAGCTGTTAGAATCATCACGTTCAATTGTATTATTTATATTTGATGTTGATGGAGTAGCACTAATATTATTAATACTATTTTTATAACTTGTTGATTTTTTCTCTACTTTACTTCCATTGCCTTAAATAATCCAAAGTTGATTATACAAATGTATGTACCCCATATTAATATATAAAAAAAATATGTATTAGGTATTACTTTGAGAAAAAGATGCCAACTTTTGTGGTGGTTCAGAATTTGATGAAATATAAATACTGCTCGAGCCATAATCATGTTGATCCTCAAATATGTCTTTGCAGTTTGTATAATCAATATCAGTAATATCTCCAGCGTCATCATCGCTATCTATATTATAGTTATATAAAAAAAAAAAACATAGTAAGTAAATTTGATTTTTAATATAAAATATAAACATTACAATACTAAGTATATGTATAATTTAATCTAATATGCGTGCTTATATAATATAACTACAGAATTATAATAGATAAAATATTTAGTTTTGGAGATTTTCAAGAATTGTCAATTGTTGTACAAATTAGATTCTGTATAGTATTTTGTTTGGTCAAATAATAGTGAATCTATTGTAATATAAATAAATATAGAAAGATATAATTGAAGATCAATATTGCAGTATATATACACATTATTTATACTTTTCATCACAAATAATAATTAAACTAATTAAAATACTTCTAAAAAAAAGTCAATATAATTCAACTAAAACATATATTAATATAAAATACAGATGTATTGTTGATACATTTATATCAAAATCATTAGTATTTATATCAACAATTCAAAGCACCGACATTTTGTTCAACATGTTATTATATAATATATACCAATGTTTCTTAAGATTACTATAGCTAGGTATTATTAGGTATTTATTATTATATATGGGTCTAAAGATTCATTTAACTTTTAATAAGTAATACACAGCAAGATTACAAAAAAAATAAAATTTAAAACCACACAATGGTATGGAAAATTTATTTAGTTGCATTTTAAGAAAATACTTATGTATTAATATAGGTATTAATATAAAGGTGATTCTTTTATATCATAAACCACACACTATTTCAAAATAAAGTATTTATGTTTTTGAAAATGTTCTTTTATATAGTTTCAATGGCAATAATACTTTTTGAAATAATGAGTGGTTCATGATAAACGAATCACCTTGTATAAAAGGTAAAAATATATTTACTCAGTGCAATCTTCTTTTTTGTGTTGGCGGGTTCAGAGAAGCAATCAAACAAATTTCGGTTTATCATTGGTTTTTTGGTTATTGGTGTAGTAATATCAGAGTTACTTTTTATGTGACCTTTATTTTCATCTAGCTGACTATTATTTACTATTTCACAATTAGAATCTAAAAATTAAGAATAATAGTATTAGCTCATTGTATAATAATACATACCTAAATTATAAAATAATACAGTAATACAGTAGAAATTGTTTATAATTATGTTTAAAAAACATCATAATAACTGAATAACTGATATAGTCATAACAACCAATAATATTTAGTATATACAACACACA
>NW_019102596.1:0-2390 GCF_001856785.1 Myzus persicae | reverse complement strand
TTACTAGGACAATGAATCTGAAGCATTATCTGATATGTTAAATTCAATTGACAGACATAATTTAAAACTGGCACCAGTTCTTGAAGTGTATACTCTTTGTTTGATTCACCTTGACGTTCGTCAGGTTTTCAGGCTCTTTTTCTTTACAGCCTTTAATTAGATTGACAATTTGTGTTTGAACGCTTCATATTTGTTTTATATCTTCGTCGACATTTGTAATATCCTGAGGTAATGACAAAACTTTTCACAACTTATCTTTATGTGTTTTTTATTTTCACATTTTACAATAACATTTATATACTCGTGAACAGAACAATGAATGAATAAATCATCATAAAAGTGAGGTTAACATAAATATAAATTGTAATACAATGTTGCCAATATCATAACACCTATATATTTATTATTTCTTATGATATAGATTGTGTATTTCGACTTAAAATAAAAAAAAATATTTTAGAAATTCAAATGCTGGGCCAACTCCTTAGTTTTTCTTCTGGGTTAACAGCCCAAGAGCTGGTTGGCAGCAACTTTCCATTTGTTTTGCTTCTCTGCTTTTCTTTTCAAATTTTAGTATGTTCTCCAGCATAATATTTGGTCGACTTATGCATTTGAGTGGTAGTCTTTCTTCTATGGATTCTCTATTAGTTTTTCTAGTTTATTTTTGTGCCGTAGAGTATGACTTATCAGTGTATATCTTTTAATTTTCTGGGCTTTTATAAAATGTTTTGTTTTCTATGATAGACTTATTATTTTGTTATATAATCTACCCAACCAATCCTAAAAAAATATCCTGTAAAATAATTCATCAAATATAAATAGCTTTTTTTTCTTCAATCTTCCTTTCTTTAGTTAAGTATCTAATAGTAATTTAAAACAGGTCGTTCCATTTGTTTAGTGCTTTTTTGTAGTTCATTGTATTCATATTATGTTGATAATCATGACACATTTTCAAACACAAGTTTTGCCAATTCAGTTGTCCACATTAGCCATATTTTACCAAGCTGATTTATGTCATACCATGTAATTGTAATGAAATAATTTTTCTATGTAACAACTGCCATATAAAATTATTTATGCCCTATTAAAATAGCTGTCCATTTTTTTAGTATAGAACAACTGGATTAAATTATGGAGAAATCATTAGTTCCTCATAAGTTGACTAACAATGACATTTATGTGACTCATGCTGAATTTCAAGGATGTTTCATAAAAATTTGGGCAAACTTTTACTCTCAAAAGAGAAAAAATTTAGAAAAAAATGTACAAAATTATGATCATTACTCAAGGGTATGAATATTAAATAATTAAATTATTTGATATGGTGACATTTAACTTTTTTAAAGGAATGTAATGCATTAGACCTTTTTGGAAACAAGTTATATGTATATACTTGGAAAAATGACTATGAATCAAGAGTATATAGATGTCTAATTATATATTCAGATTTAGTGGCCAAAACTCACACTATAGTCCTCATAGATTATGGCCGGACTATGGTGGTTTCATATTTTAATGTTAGAGAAGTAATCCAAGATGTAGATCCTTCTTTTTTAATTGATTTGTGTCAAAGAGCCACAGTATATACATTTTTGCTGAGTACTTGTATAAGTAAATCAAAATCAAAATCAGACATTGACTTAATTAATATTTTGTGCAATAAATATTACAAATATCGAAGAGACTTTGAAATTGGTGGTATCACATTCATATCATTATTTGATGTGGACAAAATTTTAGTTGACAAAGGCATAGCAGATAACATCAATTTGGCTACAATGATCACCATTGCTAATAGTATGGAATCAACAATTGAATTAAACAATAAATCCGATATGATCAACAGTTGCCCAATTGCAAGCAAAGCGTTAAGCTTTGGTTCTTTTCTACGATCTCAACGTTTAGATTTCATTACTTTAATAAGCATAAGTGTCACAAGGGTTGTTATAGATAACATATCAATTCTTCTGACAGTCCGGACACTTGTAAGTATATTCATGCAATGCAATATTTTTCAAGAGAGATTTTAAATGTACTTTTATGCTAAATATTATTAGTGGCAAATGGAAACTTATTTTACTTCCTTTTTTTTTGTAATGAAGACAAAATAAGTATTTTTAATATTTGAATTTGCATATAGTGCATGCATAATAATTATTTACAACCATGTTTATTATGTAAAAAATTGTTACAACCTAATCAATATTAAAAAAACCATGTACGCATAATATTTTACATAATATTAAAAATATCTAAAGCTTATAATTAAATAAAACAATTTTAATATTAATATACCTACTAAAAAATAGCAAAAACTATTTAATTTCTAAGGGTGCATTTATTTATTTTTTATTATTTTTACTAGGACAATGAATCTGAAGCATTATCTG
>NW_019102595.1:0-2393 GCF_001856785.1 Myzus persicae | reverse complement strand
TGTCTATAGATTGTAACATTGCAATAGAAAATGTTGCCGTTTTACCAGTTCCTGACTGAGCCTGAGCAATGACATCGCGCCCCTTGATAATTGGTTTGATGGCTCTTTGTTGGATAGTTGATGGACGTTCAAAACCTATAAACACACAATTCAATAAATATAGAAACATAACAAAAGTATTACATTACAATGTTAATGTGCAATGACCATGACTGCCGACTGGTAACGAGTCACTTACCGTATGAGTATATCACACGAATCAAGTCTTCTCGAAGCTTCATATTATCGAACGTCGTCAGTATTTCGACATCTTCGCTGGTTTCGAACTCGACGTGCGATAAATCTTCGGTCAGTAGTCGTGTACGTCTAACTGCCATTTCGTAAGTTATAGTATTTACTTACTGTATTCACGGATAAAAATTATCAGCGATCAGTCATCTGCTAAGAACAAGATATAATTGATAATGTAGTTCGTATGCACAACGCACATGCGAGGCGCTCTGATAACCAACACCGATCGCGTGCGTACGGGACGGAGGGAAGTCAACCGCGTCAAAGTAAATAGAAGGTCAAGAGACTAGTGTCTAGAACTCTAGAACATAGTGAGGGTACTATAGTACGGCCAGCGAAACTAGGCGGGTGATTTTAGCGCCCCCAGTGGCGTTTTTTTTCAGTAGGGCTACCCAGTACTCACACTATTAAATTAACTACTGTAGGTAGATCGACCGCAGCGCGCTGTCCGAGCGCCGATGTCAGCGGCGCTCATCGAAGTCGACGGCAACTACTACCAAAAACAAACACACACGTGTTCCCCCCTACCGTCCCAAAATATGCAATATAAACCATCAATACAAACCTACAATACCTACTAAATACTAATAATGATCACAGTTGCCGGGCTCAAGATCAATAAAAAAAAAAAAAAATAATAATATTATTGTCTATAATTTATTTATTTATTTATATTATTAATTATTCGATAAGCAGCAATGTTGTCGATGTGGTCGACTGACGGTTTTTACTTTTTACACGTATTTAGTCGAATCTGGTACCAGCCTAGTCGGGCGAGATAATTTTCTGGCGGCGTGCGTGAGCTTCCGGCGATGATAGGTACTCTTGGTAGTTGGTAGGCTGACGCAATCGGTACATAATATTTTGTATATCCAGCTTCGGTCGTCGTAATAATAATCAGGGCTCGGGACTTAAAGCATTTGCTTATTTTTATGGATTGACTTAAAATGTCATGTTGCAACCCGTACAGCTAAAAATTTGAAAGTGCTTCGTTTTGCTCTTCAGCGAATTTTTAAAAAAAGGTTTATTTCCAGTTTGTCTGATTATTTTTGCATTTTTAATCAAGTTTTCTACTTCTCAATGGTTTTCTCCTGCAAAGTTGTTTTTGAAAGAATTAAAATTAAAAATAATTCTCATCTACGTTGTCGAGTACTTAATTAATTAATTAATTTTTTTCCAACTATTTGTAAATATCGTTTACATTTTATTTTTCAGAAAAGTCACAAAAGTGATGTTCAATTTTTTTGTATTAAGTATAAAGATAAAGATTAATTTATTGATTTTTAAGTTTTTTTGCTTAAATTTAAGTTTTTTATATGCTATGTAAGTGCTTATAATTATGTTTCTAAGCACTTATTTTGATGATTTTAAGTGCGATAAGTCTCGAGCCTTGATATTAATAATATAATATAATATAATATAATATAGGCTTTGCTAAAAAAGTATGTAGGTAATAAATGTTATTTTCCATCTGTGCTGTTCCCTATATTTTCGTTCTTTTTTATGAAGAGCAGCCTTATTTTCTGTTCTGTTGTTACAAAAGCAGAGAAATTATTTAATTCATATCATTTGTATACAATTATAATATCATCCATACTAATTAATTGGATAATAAAAATGAAAATGTATTTAAACATTTTTAGAATTTTTTTACGAGTGGTTTATCATTGACAATTTAGTTTTATTCGTCATTACAGTTAAAATCGTTTACGCACTCTGTCGTAAATAAACACTTGCCTAAATTATAAACTACAAATTAATATAATAGTTTTAATATTATGCGAGTTGTATGGAAAATACAGATCACTTAATCCAGTGGCGCCGAAACCAAAAAAATTAGGTAGGACACCACCTCGCCCTGACAAATAATATTTTACGTTTACAATAAATATATATATACACATACATACATATTGTATTTTATATATAAAAAGTGGATCTCTTCAATAGTATAGTAAAGTTTCTCTCAATAACACATTTTTTTTATTAGATAAACCTTATCAGTAGCCATCATACATAGTTTTATTTTAAATTGAAATTATACCAACCTTATTATACCTAATTCTAAAGTGACTAACTAGACCTAGACTAGACACTATTTA
>NW_019102594.1:0-2394 GCF_001856785.1 Myzus persicae | reverse complement strand
TATTATTATTATTATTATTATGATTACGTTATAAAAGTATGGTTATGCAGTAGATGTTATTATTCAATAAAGAGTTACTTGATATACATAAAACACCTATAGTTGGGAATAGTTTTTGGTAACTAAGATATTAAGATAGGTCAGGCCTGTGAAGCAATAAGATGTGCTGAGGTGACTTTAAGTATACCTACTTATAACACCATTAAACTCGCAGGAACCGGGGAGATGGGTCCAGTTGTCACCGGCAAATTTGACGTTTCAACGTGGACGATTGTACCCGAGAAGCGACGGTTGTAGTAGATACGTACGTGCTAAGTGTGTTTTTAGTGATTGTTTTATGTTTTGAATAAAAGATGATCCCGATCAACAAAATTACTTGTTTTGTTTCAATAACCACACATTTTTACCGCATTCCTTGAATCTAATCTGTAACCGGTTAATTTACGGTCGTTGAGGATGGAAAGTGTGAATAGTAAGGTAGCGATATCGACTGCTTGAGAGCCAAACAGTGACCGGAGTATTAAGAAATTCAGAGGCGGTTTGAATGTATTGTACTGAGTGTTGCAAGATAATATATAGACACCCTCCCACCAACCACTAAATAATAAATAAATATATATATACTTTAAGGTTTTTCATATAGATACCTAATTTTACTATCTTCAGTCATAGATTAAATATACAAGTATATAATAGCAATATAATAGTATATACTAATTTATTTAATCTATGCTTCAGTTTAGTTGTTTACACTTTGAATATTAACTGTACACAATGATTGTGTAACAATTTTTTTACTTACCTTTTTATTAATAAAATAGTAAAATTTTTATGTACATTGTATTTAGTAATGAATCAAATAAAAATAAAAAGTATGTACCTACTCTTTTATTTATATTGAAGCTTTGATTTCTTAAAATATATATATATATCTATATATTTATTTTAACTGCAGGCTTTTATTTATAAGTTTGATGAATTTTAAATATCCAAATATATACTATATTTATTTATATTTTTATATAACACCTTTCAGCACTTGCTGACGTTAGAGGTAAAGTGCAAATACCTCTGTAAGCCAAGTACAAATTTGAAAACTCCACCGACATTCCTGTATTACTGCTTGTTTTAAAAATATCTAATAAATATAATACATTTGAATTTGAATCATTGGAACTCATGCTATAATTATCGCTGTTGTTATTCTCGTGGCTAAATGCCTTAACTGTTGAATTATAATTAATATTTTCCGAGGTTTCGATACATGTTTTCATGACATTTTTAAAGTTCTTTCAGAATAAATTAAACTCAGTACCCAAACGTCTTGATCAATATTTGTAGTTGATAACCACAGTTACATATATTATAATACTTACGAGTTGATTATAAATTATTTTTTTTATAATTAGTTATAATTATTTTTATTCCTCATCCTCCACGATTTTTAATCTTAATATTGGTAATTACACTATAGAAAAACACGCATTTTTACTTTTTATCTCTATTTCATTATTTTATCAAAATAGTTATAAATATACATACAAAAAATTGTTTGGAATTCTGAATATTCTAAAAATATAAGTATTACATATTATCAAAAATTGTACATTGTAGACAATAACACACTAAGCTTAGTTAATTTTTATATACATATTTAAACAATCAATTTAAATCCTATTCTTAGAAAATATAAGCAATTTTGTAATGTGGCCCACAACCACTAATATGCTATTATTGATATTTAACCATAAAGGATGATGCAATCAAATTGCTAATTTTGTTACAAGTATAGTAATAATTCAAAATATGTCGCACAAATTAATATAGCGGGATTAAAATAAATTTATCAATTCACAGCTTTAATTATTTGATGACTGGCTTGCATCGTTTGAATACCTAAGGTAAAGTTGAAAAATTTCTTCTTGGCTTTGTTTAACTGAAATAATAAAGGAATTTTTTAACAATTGAATATATTCAAGTACGGTATAAACGCATTACATATATGTTTTGCCCTTCGGCCTTCTTCTAAATTCTTGCGCTCTAATCTGATTGTAGCTGGCATGAGTTCCATTCTTTTTTCAATGAAATTTTTCATGCTCAAACAGTGTACAGCATGGGTCATAGGTACTCGACATAACGGACAGTGATTATTTTCCTTTAAACAATTTTCAAGGCACCAAGTACAAAACATGTGGGAGCAATTAAGCAATGCTGGCTAAATAAAAAAAATTAATATTAAATACAATAATTAAAATGATAAGTTGTATTCTTATGACAATGAGGTTCTTTAAAATTAGTTATATTTTTAATTGTATCATTATTACATAATACATGTATTATATTTCTTGAAAAATTATTAAACGTTTTACCTCTATGAATGGTTCATGACAAACT
>NW_019102593.1:0-2397 GCF_001856785.1 Myzus persicae | reverse complement strand
TGTTGAAAAAAATATTAAAAATAATTCATACAAAAAGTTCTATTAACAATCATCATTTTTAATATTTATTACCTCCCAATGACTAAAAACTAGTTGTGGACTAGCCAAACCAGATGTCTGTTTTCGTATTTCTGCAGAAAATGAAAAGCTTTCGATAACTGGTAACAAAGCAGTTATATTGAAAGTGGATGCTGAACCATGCGCCATATCAGAACTTATAACTCGACCATGACGTCTTCCCAAAACTGCATACATTTTACCTGAACGACAATAAGTCATAAAATTTGAAAAAATCTGTTAAAATCAAATATTCAAAATTCACCTAAAATTTCGGCATTGGCTTGAATAGAACAAGAGTACATGGCAGCCATAAGTCTTTGTGGTTGGGCTTGGAAAGCTTTTCGACATCCGTCTTTCACAGCTGACATGATTTGCCCAGACATTGGTCCATAAGGATCACTATTTTTTAATCAATATCCAATTTTAGAAATGTATATTATATTAATAAAATGAAGAAATAAATTATTCACCAAGAAGTTTGTTGTGAGACATCAACTGTCCAATCTTCGACTACAAAACATACTCCCGTCATTGGTTCTTCACATAGAGGACCGGCTAAAGTTGCTATTTGAAAACCATTCATAAAACTATTTTCGTACTTTGTCAAATCGTTCACATTGTCTTTTGGATTCCACACTGACCTTGTGTAATCTGAAATAAAATATTATTTACATATTTTACTCATTGAAACAATTTTATAATAAACATTTAATAGGCATTTACTTGGAATTTTATTCAATAAGATATTTGGACCACATTTTCTAGGTCCAAAAGCCCAAATTTGAGACACATCCATGGTATTTCCGAGCGCTTCTTGTAATTGGGACCGAAAGGTATCTATAGCAATTCTAATATTTTTAGAAACACTATCTTCAACTGTCAAACGTTCTAATGCGTCCGAAATATTTTCAGTTTTTTGTTCTGACAAAGCTCTTAAAATGTCCGTTGATTTCTCTAGCAGATTTGTAACAGCTATTGGCAAAGGTTCCGCTCGAATTTTAATACAACACAAATGATTTGAAGTATAAACATTCAAAAGACCAGTTTCATTTTCTTCAGTTTCATTTTTCTAAACATGTGCAAAAGATATTCTTTAATTACAAATTAACTCAACCTACCACTCAAACAAGATTTTATAATCCCAACATTATATTTTTTTATTTAATGAACACTTTATTACATGATTAATAATCTATGTATTACATAATTTTCAAAGGTCCAACTATATGATTATAATAATAATTACTTGATTCTGGGTTTCAACAATTTCATGAGCCATGTCCACTTTAGGAGGCACCACAACAGTCTCTCGGAAAGGCACTATTGGAGCTGAAGCAACAATATCGATTTTAGCATACCTTACGAAAAAGTTACAACTGATTAGTATTTTAGAATTTTGTTATAAGCAATTACAAGTCATAAAAATGTGCCATGGTGTGCTGCAAGGGTTGACAGCAATCATGTAAGAGTGCTGAAGCTGCATTGAACCCTGCGTCACTAGCTCCCGGATGGATGACCTCCCAAGTTTTTAGCAACAATACTTGGCACACATGCACAATACCATGTGTTACAACCCTACCAACTCAAAAATATACAAAAATAACCCACTACTGTACCACCAGACACCCAGTGGCCTATCTTGACACAGGTTTCCACCAATAAAAAAAAAATTAAATAAACATTAAACACATACATTTAGCTTCATGTAAATCAATTATTTTATAAATTTATAATCTTTACAATTTATAAGAAATATTTTCAAATGGGTAAAATTGATATTTATAAATTAAGGGACACGAGTGACATGACTTACATGGAAGAGATAAAACCTTAAGTTACCTAACAAAAATCTTTATTTAATTTTAAATTTTAGGTTTAAAGTTATTTAGCTTTTTAATTTTACTTTTTATATTAAGTTTTGATTTAAGTTTTTATTAATTTATACCTTTCCCGAAGGTCTTCTAAACATTTTTGAAGATGTACTTCTCCTGCAGTGACAATTACATGCTCACCTGTTTCTTGCATTATTACCTATGACAAAAAAAAATCAATTTAATAATGTTAATTCATTCATTCATTTTAGTTTGAAATTTCGTAGCATGATTTGAATGGTATATACAATATAAATCAAAAATAGATTTGGCCAATAAGAAATTGTGTCTATGGAAAAACTTATAATACCATAAGTACCGAATTGTATAAATAGTAAATATCCAACACAAAATGTTTTTATTTTCTATAAGTTTCTTCATAAGAAATTTAATAATAAAAATATCTGCTGGCCTGAAAATACAATATAACAAACATTTTTTTTTTTTAGTGAATTTAATAAAATCC
>NW_019102592.1:0-2391 GCF_001856785.1 Myzus persicae | reverse complement strand
TACTTACAATATAATTTGAACAATGAGGGATGCCGATGAGTTTTTTCAAAATTCTAACTTTAAAAGCTTATAAAAAACTGTTGTGACTATGTATTTTTGATAATTTTTTAAGTGGTATATATAACTTTTTATTTATTTATTTATTTATTTATTTATGTTTAATAAACGGGTTTTATACCCTTCAGCAAAATACAATAATTGTGAGTACAGTTTCAGTCTTTTTTTAAGGCCTTTGAGACCATCTTGCCAGAGAACAAATCTTTCCTCAATCTTCTCTATTCTCCGCTACCTCCTTCCAATCCATGCCTTCATAATCTACTCCTCTAGCACTTAGGAAATCTTTTTGGTTCCATCTTCCCAGCGTAGCCTTGGTCTACCTAGTGGTCTTTTGCTCCTTGGGTTTTCTTGGAGCACTCCTTGAATCATTGAATCTTGCTTTCTACATACGTGGCCTGTTCATTCTAACTTACTCCGTTTGATCTCGTTTACAATACTTCGTCTATTGAAAAAAAACATCAGTTCTTGATTGTGCCTTATCCTCCATCCTTGAAGATCTTGTTTCAGCTTATCGTAAATATATATATACATATATGTATATAGATAACAATTTCAAAAAGTAAGAATTAGTAATTATGACGATAGTAAACAGCGAAATAAAGAATAAATTATTAAATTGACAGTAAATAATTATAATAGAACCAAGAGGTGAATAATATTTAAAAAAACTTATACCATATAAAATTACTAAGTATATCTTATGATATCATTGTGATTAAAGTAAGTAATTTAGTTTACTGTTAAGTATTAGTACTAGAGTAGGTAAAATACATTTTTGCTAAAAAAATTGAATTTGAAAATGTCATTGTATGTATAGAATTTTTCTTTGTTGAAGGTATTATAACTTATGAGAAATTTTGTATTAAGTTTTAAAATCTTGATATAAATTAAAATTTTTATGAATTTCTAACTCAAAATAATTTGAAAATGTTCGTGATTTCGATAAGTTTTGTCACGATTCTTATTTCAGACGATCATAAAAAAAATTGTGGATTTATGCTAATCTTTTTTTAATTTTCACTATCAACAACTTATAAGGAACCTTGAATTATAATTTCAAGTTTTTTGACTGAGAAAATATTTTTTTATCGAAAGTAATTTTCAAAAATAAACTTGTAAAAATGGAAATTTTCTTATGATATAAATAGCTCAAAAATATTCAAAATATTGTTAAATTTGTATGGTGGATAAGAAATGCTTATATAAATATTCGGAGAAAATTACATGTATTATAGTTACGGTTACATTTTTTGGAGATACTCCAAAATTCAAAATCGATTCCTTATTTTTTTTTGTTTTTTCCCCAAGCATATGAAAAGTTTTGGAAACTTTTTACTTAATTTATTGTTCAATATCAATTACTAGGCTTGACAATTAAATTCAATGTTTCTCATAAGTATTTTTTATTATAGAAACATACAACCTTTAAAAATACATCATATGCACCTTTTTTTATAGGCATTTTAAGTTCTAATTTGTTCTGTTATTCTGAAAAGTATTAGGCATTATTGACCTTTGACCCTTCAAAGTACCAACTAGATCAAATTTGCTACTAGGGAACCACCCTCAAAAATGAAACTAAAATTGTTTTTACTGCCTCAAAGGCGATCACTGATGATAGACAAAAAAAAATTACAAAATTAAACACAGTATTGTAAAATCAATACATTCATTGTTCTTTGAAAACTTGAATTTATTATTTTTCTTATACATTATTCATCATTAAGTTTATCTATATTATTTTACCACGTATAAAGTTAAAACACGATTATACATAGTCTTAAAAAGTATGATTTATGTATTTAAAATTATAACACATCCATACTGAATATATTAATTTAAAGTTTATGCAATGTATGTATACATACAGATTTGAAATTTAATTTAAAAAACACATTATTGCTTATATACTGATTACATAATATTATTAGTTTATGTTTACTAGTTTATAACATTAATAACTTGCAATGAGAAACTAAAAATTAAAAAAAAACTTGGACTTAAAAGTTTGTTGTAAGCAAATTAACCTACCACACAACTAAACTTAATTTTACATAGGCAGGTGCCAATATATTTTACTTAATAAGAGTAATAATCATATATCGTTATATGCCTATGAATGTTTTCGATTTTTAGCAGTGAAGTTTTTAATGGCATGATTAAGAATGTAACATAGGTGTACTTGTCTTTTTATAAATAATATTTTGCACTGTAATTAAAGCAAGATTAAAAAAGGGAGAACAATTGTCCCGGGCACAAGTTTCTACATTTTCAAAACTTATATTTTTAAGCATTTAGAGAGAGAGCTTTTGTACTAAACAAGTTTAATCAGTC
>NW_019102591.1:0-2398 GCF_001856785.1 Myzus persicae | reverse complement strand
ACAATCGAATACAGATAGACGAACTTGGTAAACCGGATATGGGCTTCATTTGGTGTAGATTGGCGGGTATAAAGATATACTCGTGCTACTGGACACCGAGAGCGGACATAGCTGCTTTCACAGACTTCCTACGACGTCTGGAAACATGCATCAGAGCCAGCACTGGGGAAGTCATCGTATGCGGTGACTTTAACGCTCATCACACCTTATGGGGATGCAAAACGAACGACAAAAAAGGTGATCTTCTAGCCGACATGATCCAAGCATCAGGAATGATCGTGTGTAACAAGGGAACGGATGCTACTTTCCAAAGCGGCAATCGATCGTCCATTGTCGATGTAACATTCGCGACCCAACGCACAGCAACCTCGATCACAAAGTGGAGCGTCTTGGAAGAAACATCGTTGAGTGACCATAATTACGTGCACTTCTGTGTGGAGTTCAACGCAGAAGCCGACGTCCAGCCATGCACAAATACCAAAGTGGTTCCTAGCAAACTGAAGGAATACCTAGACTTGAACCCACTTCCACTGTGTTTTACAACCAATGATGTAGATGCGTTAGCCACGGGGCTCACGGATGCTATAACCCAGATATGTGGCTTCCAACACAGGCCACGCTTAGGAAAAGCAAGAAGATCGGTTTATTGGTGGTCTACAGAACTTAGCAATTTACGTAAGGACGCTAATCATCTAAGACGAGTCCACAAGCGGAAAAGAAAGAAAGCCGGCTGTGAATCCTGCTTAGCCGAGGCAGAAGCAGCAAAGACGGCCAAAGCCGTTCTGTGTAAAGCTATTAAACGCGCGAAAGAAAAAGCCTGGACTGACCTGTGCGATCAAGTACAGCGGGACCCCTGGGGAAAGCCATATAAATTGGTTATGGGAAAACTATGCGGAAATTCAAAAATCCCTGGAATCAATACTCCAGGCCGCGCTCAACTGATTACCCAAGGTTTATTCCCGGTACACGAGGAACGAGAGATGACGCAATGGCCACAAGACCTCCCAGAAGACGCTCATTTCACTATCGCTGAGCTTAGACATGCCGCAAGCCAATTGAAGAAATCTGTCTCCCCAGGCCCGGACAGAGTACCAAACGAAGCAATGAAGATATTATGCAGGTCGCAACCAGAGTCCTTACTCACCCTGTACAATAAATGTATCGATCAAGGCCGCTTCCCAAAACCGTGGAAGAAGGCGAGGCTAGTCCTGCTACGGAAAGGTGATAAACCTTTGGGCGAAGCGTCTTCGTACCGTCCGCTGTGCCTTCTGGTCTCTTGTGGTAAACTTTTTGAAAAACTCCTTGATAATCGTATAAGAGAACACTTGGACTCATCGAACGGTCTAGCTGATACGCAATACGGTTTTAGAAAAGGACGATCAACTATTCACGCCATTCATAAGTTAGTGTCAATTGTAGACAACTGCGGCAAGGATGTAAGAGTAGGCGTACTCACCCTGGACATAAAAAACGCCTTTAACTCCGCTTCATGGAATATCATAATACGGGAAGCATACGCAAAAGACATACCTCCGTATCTCTGCAGAGTCCTCGATGACTACCTTCACGAACGAAAAATCCAGTACAACTATGGTGGACCTGAAAAAGTGGATAACATTACAAGCGGTGTCCCACAGGGTTCGGTCCTTGGGCCAACCCTATGGAACATCTTATACGACGGATTACTGCGCGAAACCCTCCCGGTTGGAGTACAGTTCCTAGCGTACGCAGACGACCTGGCACTCATTGGGAAAAGTAAATACACCTTCGAACTAGAAAGAATGCTGTCCGCGGGCGCGGAGATCGTGAGGACATGGTTGTCTAACAACGGCCTACAACTAGCAGTCGAAAAGTCCGAAGCGATAATCCTAACAAACACGAGAGTACACAACGACTTCACAATGATGCTTGGGGGCGCACGCATAAACGGCGCTAAATGCATAAAATACCTTGGCATATACTTGGACACAAAACTGAATTTTACAGAACACGCTAACCACACAGTCACCAAAGCAGGGAAAGCAGCCAACAACCTCGCCAGAATCCTGCCGAACATAAGCGCAGCAAAACCTAAGAAGAGAAGACTGCTCGCAAATGTAGTACACTCAATTATCCTATATGGTTCCCCCATCTGGGCTCCCAAGATGAGTCAAAAAGGAAAAAACGAATTAGCGAAGGTGCAAAGGCGCATAGCACTGAGAGTAGCATCGGCTTATTGCACAGTTTCTTACAATGCCATACAGGTTATAGCAGACATGCCCCCAATTGTTCTAATAGCCGTAGAAAGACAAGAGATATTTGAAAATGTCCGGAAGGAAGAAGCAAGAAACAAACTGTTAAGAAACTGGCAATCAGAATGGGATCTTTCATCAGCCGAAAATGAAAGCTGGACCCATCG
>NW_019102590.1:0-2398 GCF_001856785.1 Myzus persicae | reverse complement strand
TATTGAAGAGATTCTTTAAGGCCTCCTGACAGACGACATGACTGACAACTATGATGCTAGGCTACGTCGTCTACTACATTCTAAAGTTAATTACACTGAATTCTGAAAGATGGTTAGATTATTGCTTAAAGAACGTAGTGACTACACCCTACTATTGCTCAACTGCGAACGTTAGAGGTGTCACCGTCTATACTTTCTTAACCCATCTATGACATAAAGGGAGGGATGACAATAGTGTCATCGTTGGTACCAAATAGTACGAGATTCCAGAGAGCCAAACTCCGGTCACGCCAAGCAGTCAGGAGGTGAAGCTCCAGTCATTCTGTAAGGTTGTAAGTCACGAGTCAGTCAAGTCTACCTACTTATAGCTAATGCACTGTGTGAAATATTCGTATTATTTTTCATGCCGAAATAAATATGGCGGTGCCACGGAAGCAATGTAAAAGCAGTGCCAAAAGCGTCGTCGGTTCAAAACATAAAAAAAATAAGTTAACTTCAGTGTAGTTTTGTCTTATTGTTTCTGTAACCCGATGAAAACAATGTGCTAAGATGTAATGGGTGTAGATGATAAAAATTAGTCTTCAATTTATGTTTACCATTTAACTTATCAGTGGTGCATTTAATAGTGAATGCCGTTTTGTATGGCAGATATTGTTTGTCTCGTCGTCGAAAGTTAATAAAAAATCAAAAAAATGGAAAAATATAGTTACTAAAATATTAACGAAATATGTAAAAAAAACTGGGTTTATTTTTAGTCAAAATTATCTAAATTGTACACATTTTTTATCAGATTAAACCCAACCTAACCAAACAGATGGGAGTCACGCTTATTCATTATTTCAATTTATGTTGATTATGTACTAACTACTAATAATTATATTATATGATGGAATTTAAGGGGATCGGTGGCGGTGACGACTGTCTTTGTCTAACACACGCGCAACATAAGAATTCAGAGGTGTTTTTTGGCAAACGTACCGATTGATAAAGTGAAGCGATAGGAATTCTGAAAACACATTTGAATTTGTCGTCAAGTCTACTTGAGATCGGTCAGTCTACATTTTTGATTTTAGATTCTCAGTGAAACGATGAATGTTTTTTTTATTTTATTTTTATCGTTTCACTCATAATCTAAAATCAAAAATGTAGACTGACCGATCTCAAGTAGACTTGACGACAAATTCAAATGTGTTTTCAGATTCCTATCGCTTCACTTTATCAATCGGTACGTTTGCCAAAAAACACCTCTGAATTCTTATGTTGCGCGTGTGTTAGACAAAGACAGTCGTCACCGCACTCACCGATCTCCTTAATATATAAAGTTATTCATTTTATTAGGTTATTACAGAAATTAAAAAATAAAGGAATTCAATATCTAGTTCATGGTACTATTTTGTCATTATGGCTGATAATAAATTAGAAGGTATACAATGATATGAATTAAAAATTAAGAAAATAAAATTTCTATTCTACAATTGATTTGACTGCAACAATACCTAACCGAAACTTCTGCAACGGTGGTGGTTTTTTTGTTTTGTTCTAACCTTTTCAGTTGTGGTGGTTTTTTCGGTTGCATGAAGATTCAACTAATTACTTAAAAAATGTGAAGTTCTCTGGTCCCAACCTTAAATATTTTCAGTGAGGGTTTTCATTTATACTACGTTTGTATTATTGTTCGTGTCACAGTTTTATCTTGTATGCTACACCCATAATGAATACAAGAACATTAATTTGGGGTGCCACAGAAACTAAGAATATTTGGCATTAAATTATGCCATTTGTTTTTGCTTGAATGCTTGTGCGTAGTATTTGGACATACCTACCGAAACCCCAACTTATTATTTCGGGATTCCAAATGATTCATTCTTTAGTAGTTTGTTATTGATATTCTGTACCATATTACGATGCTTTCAACTAGGTGGTACCCTTTTTTTTTTGTGATGAACCACAGCTAGGTGGTACCTACTCTATTGCTTCCGGAGTTTTCCTTAAATTGTATTAGGAGTTTGTAAATGGTGCAAACCATTTGCGCCCATCACACATTTTTTATAACCCACTTACGCCCGAAATCATAACCCATTTGCGCCCGAAATATTTTTCATGAAAATGTGTTAAACCCGTGCAACGTTGCCAAACTGTATTCTGGAATACCAAGCAATACTACTTATTACCATATATGAGACATATATGAGAAATACCTTATATGACATGTGAAAAAATCAACATTATTAATTTTTATTTAATTTTTTTTTAACATTTTTGAAATATAAATATGAACTTATTATTATATTACCTTAAGGTTTAACTTATGATAAAATATTTTTTATTATTATATATGACGTGTGAGAAAAATCAAAAGTATTAATTTTTATAATAATTGCATGTACTCAACCTTATA
>NW_019102589.1:0-2401 GCF_001856785.1 Myzus persicae | reverse complement strand
AATGGAATTTTGCCGTCCGGATTACCGCGTTCTCCGGATTATCGGGGGTCCGGATTATCGAGGCTCTACTGTAATATGTTTCTTTTAGTTTTCAAGGAAATGTTCAATCTAAATTAGTGGCTTGTCAATATTTTCATCAATCGAATATCGAACGTTGGTTAATTTAATGATGCTTATTTGAATTGGAATTTTTTACCCTTCCCATTCGTCCAATCTTCGATACCATTGCCGCCAGCCAGTGCAATAAATCTCGGACAAACGGCCATCCCGTGCAAGAATCTCGTTATACATATAACTGTATCTAGACCGGTGTTTTTATTTTTATTTTTTCGGCTCAAAACTTATGATTGTTTTATAATGTTCACTTTTGAAATTAATTCACTATTATCATAGTACTATCTTTCCGCTTAGTACCTATAAAATATGCTGTGTTGACGGTCCGCATTGTTGTGTACTCTCTTCGAGTTGTCGAGACAACGTCTCCGAGTGTTTTAAACAATCTAATACAATATTATATAGGTATGGCGCCGTAAACATTGTCAACTGAACAAGCGAAGAAAAAAAACGAAATCACTGTATTAATTCTATGAGCCCGAGTACGGCGTTTGATAATAGTAATAATTTCGAAGCGGTCGCCGCAGACGGGTCTCCGATGGCGGTAAACTTTTTGCGGGCTCGTACGATAATATAATAATAACAACATATTATATTTCCAAGAAACGTCTCGGATAAGTCTGCAGGTCACCTGCACCCACGTGGTCTCAACTCCCCCCCCCTCACGATCGGAGGTGTAAGACCCGACGGTCGTAATGATATTGGGCAGGACGCTCGAGTGTTACCGGAGGGGTGGCGCATATAGATGTTTGAAGTCCGCGTGGGACGACACCAGTGGCCTATATGCAGTCAGAAACTTTCGAGGGCGAATAAAATATGAATAATGCACACCCCCGACGATATTATTATTATTATTATTATTATTATTGTTATTATTATTATTAATCATTATTATTGTTATCGCGAATAAAACACGACCTGCGCCTCTGCGGCCGACAAATTATTCATCGTCGCGTCCGTGTGCACAACAATATACCTGATATATAGGTGAAACGGTCCGATTTGATTTGTTTTCGCGTGTTAGCTGGGTTACGTCGCATTGATATCTTCTACTGTTGTACCGTGCGAACACTGCGTGGGCGTGTACAAAAGATATATTATATTATATTATCATATCTATATATTAATATATTGTATACGCACGGGGGCGTGCCTATACCTGACACTTGAGACCCCCCCCCTTACGCCCCTGTGCAGGGGTTGTTTGTAATGTATGCACAATCGTTTTGTACATCCCGACCAGTCGACCCTCGCTGAGTACCTACCTACCGATATATACATATCTAATTGGCGGCGTCTGATGCGACTTTGCGCAACTCAAATATTTGTGTTGAACCGGACCCGGATGACTGCAGCCAGGACGCGCGAACGGGACTTAAAGCACGTGTGTATAGGTTGATTGTATATTACAGAATTTAATTTTATTATCATTATTATTATTATTATATAAATAAACGTACGTACGTGCGTATATATATAAATATGTATATTATGAGAATTGAACAATGGGACGAGATGGAAAGCTGCAGACGTATATACACATATATTATATACCTATGAATATAACATAAATTATATATATATATTATATGTACGCCACAGCTACCGCCGTTTTCCGGCAGCGAACTACATTGTTGTTGTGGTGGAAATTGCGATTAAATGAGATGGGTGGTCGGAGAGACAAAAGGATCGCGAAGCCTATTATTTTAATTCGAGCACATATTATTATAATATGGACCTGAACGGCGAGTTAGGGGTAGGTAAAAATACTAGTAATGAAACAGCGGTTTACTGCTATTACCAAACGGCGTAAGCGGATTTCGGTATAGCCAATTTCGTACAATTCTGTCAGACATACTCTTTGACGAACAATGCTGCGAATCTAAGCTAAAAAGTAATATACATAAGTGTGTATGTGTGTGTGTGTGTGTGTGTGTGTGTGTGTGTGTGTGTGTGTGTGTGTGTGTGTGTGTGTGTAATCCTATATCCGAGGCTGTGCAACTCGAAGCAAAATTTTTAAAATTTACATTTTAAACTTTTAAAGTACGGCTCACGCGGGGATTTGTTGGCTCATGAAAAACGAATTCTTTTTGCTAGTGGGTTAGGTTAAGTTAGGTTAGCTAGTAGGGTTGCCATTGGTGAACAAAATACCTAGTTATTGTGATTGGCTATACATTTTAACCAGTATTTTATTATACTTGATCACAACAACCCAAAAAATGTGTAAACAATCAGCGCGAGTTATACATTTAACGGACTCCAAGAAAAGGCAAATCAGTGAGCATTT
>NW_019102588.1:0-2342 GCF_001856785.1 Myzus persicae | reverse complement strand
TATACATGTTGTAAATCTGCTTTTACTTTTTTAATAAGAACATTATGTATGGAACTAATTAGGTCGTTTTGGATTCTATTACTGGTATATTTTGCATTTCTTGGGCCATTTTCAAAGTGTTCTTTCAAAACTATTTCATATTTAGTAAAAGTATTAACTATTTCTTTGAATAAACCCTTTTGATTACTTTTTTCTCCTTCATCATGACCTCTAAAAGGCCTTCCTCCTTTAACAAGACACAAAGTTATATCTATCAAACGCTTCATAATTTCTCTATTGCGCAAACGATCACTTTCACATTTGGAAATATATTCTTTTCTACTTATCTCTTTGTTGATCAATAGAAGTAGTATTTAAGTAATCAGCCATTGCTTCGGTACAAAAAATATGGGATTTAGTCATTTTATGTTTATTAAAACGATTAATACCTCTATACCGACTAAAGAAACTAGTTTTAGAAAATGCATCATCTAACTGACTGCTGTTTAAATTATTACCCTTAAAGATCCTACATGAAAAACAAAATGCTAGGTCTTTAGATGGACTATATTCTAACCATACATATTTTTCAAACCAGGATTTTTGAAACGATCTTTCTGATGCTCCTTGCATTGTTTTTGGATAAGATTCCATGTTTGGGCGATATGGACCAGCTGATATTCGATCTCTGAGTTCAAGACGATTCACTGGAAGTTGGTTTATTGGATCATTATTATGTAAGGGTACTAAAATATATAATCGGGTTATTATTGCATAATAGTTTATAATAATATAAATAATATAAAAAAAGGATAAATTATGGTATATGAAATAATTTAATGCCATTTTCGTTAATTTTATCAATTATATCTACTAAAAATAAAAAATGCCGTTATTTCTAAATTTCTAAACAAAAAATAAAAATTGATTTTACTTTTTACATTTAAAAGTTGTAATATAAATGATGAACGCAACACTGAATTTTGGTTCACATAAATATTATTTTTATTGAAAATACATATATATATATATACATTATATGTATATAAGATAACAATATTTTCTTTTGTTAATTTAATTTATATCACTAAAGTGATGTGACAATAAAAAAAAAACATATAACAAGGAAAAGATAAGTTATACAATTTTATTTATTTAAACTCACGGTTTCCTTGATTAATTATTGAATTGATAGACGTGTGTCTGTTAATAATTTGCAAGTGGACTGGATCACGTCCTCGCACAATACAAATATGCTGATGGACAATAATACTCGTAAAGAGCAGTGGCACGACGATAACGGCGATGGGAAGCGATACTTCCTCGATGGCACGACGATAACGGCGATATAAATGACACTCGTATAGAGCGGTACGACGATGACGGTGGGAAGCGGTACTTCCTCAACGATAACGGCGATGGCTAGCGGTATTCGTACTGTCTAGTTTGACGGTGGGACTACCACGTCCTAGGCCAGTACGAATAAGCCATAAGGTGGCGATACGACGAAAGCGACGACGGGATGTTGTTTCCTCGACGGCTCGACGAAACGGCGGACAAATGCGACGACAATATCTTTTCTCTGGGTCGTTTGAAGGTGGATTGACCACGTCCAACCTCAGAGAGAGATATTGTCTAGCTGGAGACAACGAAAAGGTGGTTTTTGATGTTGTCCACGGGCCTATTTCCTGACTATCTCGGTGGTCACCGTGAACTATAATGATGGGTTTTGGTTTTTCTTTTTACGTTATTTTACCCGTCTTGTTGATTGCTGCCGGAATATGTGGGTGCCGGGTAGCATCTGTGTTAATGTTGTATTCGTTGTACCGATTCTTTTTGTAAGATGATGATTTTAATTTAGTGTCATTTATGAATATGTTATGGGGCGAAAGATGGATGTGGATTAACGCCATCTGTCGTGGTTTTGTCTTCGAACGTAACTTGTCTTAGTTATTTAGTTGTCGGACGGTGGCGCGTCGGTGCACGACGGCCGACAGAAGGTTATAACTCAACCACCCCGCGCGCTACTGATCACGTATGTTATGGGTATGTTCTGTCTCGTTACAAAGTTAAGTATAGGATAGTACATACTACCTAAGAATGTAAGTGCTGTTGTCACATTTTAGAAATTTTATTTAACAATTATTTGATCAAGACTATTTTTTAATATTTACTTAGTTAATAATTTGTTATTATTTATTATTTTAATAACTTACCAATACTATTATTGGATACACTTGAATCAATTTTATCTGCCATAGTAAGATTTGTTACATTTGGCATAGTTTTCAGTGATGTATCAACTAATACACTGGCTTCATCAGGTTCAACATTACATTTATCATTAAGATTGAAAAATTATT
>NW_019102587.1:355446-364091 GCF_001856785.1 Myzus persicae | reverse complement strand
TAATTAAAAAATGTAATTACAAATTACGGTTGTTTTATAGTTTTTCTCAACTGTTCAGTGCTACATTATAATATTTACTGTTCCCTTTGTTTCATAGTACAATAATACTGATCTGGACATCGAGACATTTTTAAAAGTAACAACTGAATTTATTATGCATTCCCGGAATTGGTTGAATAAAAAATGGCGCTCTAGTGATAATAATTAGTGGTGATTTTTTGGTACATATTATTAAATATTCCACAGCTCAATGATGCTGTGTATGCGATTTTATAATATTGCCGAATTTCTATTACCATAAACGTATCGCAATAATTCCTAGCCGGGATCCTAGCCGCCGCCATCACTGCAATAATGATGATAAATATTAAATCCTATAAAAAAATGTACTTTTTGATATACCTTATAACCTAAAAAAAATTGGTAATAGTAATTTATGTAACTATCAGATTGTCTCACAGAAAATAATTATGTGCAATAGGTGCATAATATTTTTCATAATTTATTAAAAATATTTAAATGAGAAAAATTTTAAATGTACAAAAATGTTGAAAATTAAATTGCTCATATGTTGCTTCAAAATTAAAATATAAAATAATCTCATGGATAAAATAATTAATTTTATTTCGTTAACCTCCAATGCTCTTTCTGACCTTTCACTTCGGAGAGTATAATATGAGGACTATTACGAAGAAGTGTTGAAAGTCGTTATCAACAAGGGGATGTATAGATTTCTATACAACATTAAGGGTGAGAATATGAAATAGTTATAAAATTGCGATTTACACGATTAAATAATTTGAAACCCACTAATTGGCGCAATAGCGCTATGTAAGAATATAAAATATTATTACTGTTCATTACTGTGCAACTGTACTGCAAACATGAAACAAATCTATTAATTGAGCTATTCAACTATTTACTTAAAGTCGAAACCAACCACGAAACTCTTTTGTATAAATTCTTATATATTTTTTCCCTGTTGTCATAAAAATATTAATCGAATCAAAGCTACTCTACCACACATTGCCTGTCTGAGTTTTCGTGAAATCGGATGTACCCATTTCGTTATCCACAATTATTTTATTACTATATAAGATATTATTATCGTATTCATGATTGAGTTTAATATATACATTAACTGTTTAAACAATAGAGTTTGTATTTATAAACATTAAAAGTTAATTTCAATGTTTTAAAATACATTTAAAAATGTATCTAACTAAAAATGTAAAAAAATGATTTTATTACTAAATGATCATTTTTATACAAATACTATAGAATAAAATATTAGTTAAAATGGAGAATAATTAAATTACGTACTTAGATTAGTAAATAGCACTTGTTTTCTAAAAAAATGAGCTCTAATTATTTAATTTTAAAACTACTTCTTTGAATGAATTCAACCAGCCGCCATATTACTAATTATAAGATTATTTACTTTAATAGCATTAATATCAAAAAATATGAGTCACAATCATTTTGAAACGTTGTTGCTTGTTGTGTAGTACGTTAAGCATACCTACTAGTTTAAATAGGCGGCTCTCTTTTCGGCCAGTACAGTTTTCTTGAAATTTCCAATTACAACAACTGAACTTAGCAATTTAATTAAATATGATGGTATCCAAAACTGTGATTTTCAAATAAAAATCATTACTTACAATAAAATAAAATGGTTTAACATCATAATACCTTAGTAAAATTAAAAAAGTTGATTTAACTACTTTTATAGTTTTAATTTTGTAATGCACCTAAATTTAATTTCCTTCATAATTGGTTTTTTGGAAACAAAGATAATCCATTGTTGTTCCTTGTTTGATATAGTATAATGTAAAATGCCACCTAATCAGTTAAAATGATGTGTCCAAAGTATACGTAACCTATACACTCTATAGGCAATAGAATATAGTACTATACTACTATAGTATAGATTAATGCCAAAATATTTAGTGATGGCATCCCTCCACTTTTTAAAATTCACATTTTCCAACCCTCCATTTATTTTGTTCGACTGTTTAAGCAATATATAAGAACTATATTATACATTATGAAAGGCATCCCTCCACGGCTCCACATATTTTGAGCCACGTCGACAATGGTGATGGACAATCATAAATCGAAATTCTAAATCACATAAACATATCAATATATCATCCGTATTTGTTAAAGATAAGCACAATATTGTTACAACAGAATTATTTACAGATGTACGCCAACATATAACATAGATTGTAATGTACGCATGCGTAAAGTGTAACGCATCAGTAATGATACTCAGGCACGTACACAAAAAAAAATTCCGGGGGGTTCATAGACAAATTGTCACCGACCAGTAAGTTATTGTAGTTATCTATGATTGATATAAATAACTCCCCCCCTCGCTGTATACATGTCTGACGATACGTATATATAGACATAGTTTACCTATATGGCTATATATATATTATACATTTGTAGGATTTGGGTTGGAAGAATGGAAGGTACTTGCAGATGTAACTCACCAATTGCCAAAATAATACATATATTTTACGGAATAGATAAATGCAAATAATTGTAAACACTATATACCTAGGCTACTTTTCACAACACATAATGACTATTTTCGTGTAAAATATAATTTACATATCAAAACGAATGTTTCAAGGTTCAAGCTGCAGTATAGGCACATACATAATAATGGTTAAAGTATACATTATTATTATAATGTAAAGTACAAATGGTTTTTTGATACGCATTCAACGATGATGTAGTCTTAGTGTGCATATTATAGGACAATTTAAATTATTTAATAAAATATTTTCTGAGGGAATTCGTGATTCGTTAACCTAATGCCCTAATGTTCAGGTATAATAATGTGTTTAAATTAAGGAAAAACGTTTTTTTTCAATCTTCTCAGCCTAACGTTTTAAGTTTTTGACAGTCCTTGTAGAACACTGAGATGCCTACCAGTTATCACATGTAAAATAAGTCTTAAATAACTAAATTCTATAACTAAAAAAAAATCAATCTACTTGACGATGTCTATAGGGCCTTCTAAAAATTTATAAAATCTGAATAAAATCAAATTTATAAAATAATTTCACTGTGATTATAATAAAATAAAAATATAATAATAAAATAATAGTGTTTTTTTATTATCCTTAAAATCTTTTATTCTTTATTTTATTTAAAAAAAATGGTCAGTGGTTTTATCAGAGGCGCCATGAGAAAAATTCAGTTCCAAAAAGGTGCCGTAAGACGAAAAAGTTTGGGAATTGCTGCTATAGGCTAAAAGTACCATACAGATATATTTAATCAAAATGGGAGTTGACAATATTATTTATTATTGCAGTTTGTTACCTTGTTCGCCGAGAGACCAAGAATGCTCGGCGGACGAAAACTCGTCGATCCTCATTCCTCACCACTTTTAGGGTGACCGCACACTGGTAAAGCAAAACTGCTTCAAAGCGACCAAAGTCGCTTTATTATGACTAATCAAAAATGAAACCTTTATATTTTATGGAAAACACTCACACTGATAAAGCGTAGTCAAAACAAAACATTTTTGTCTTTAATCATGACTAATATTGTTTTATTGAAATAGAACGTGCGCTATTTTCATTAGTCATTGTCAATCAGTCACTGGATAATTATATCAAAATTATGCCAAATATTATTTATTTATGCTAAATTGTCTACAATATAAAGGTAATTATACATTATATATTATATATTATACATCATACACTATCTATATCTACAAGTACTGAAATACGTAATTTTGCATTGAAAACATTTATTTGATTTTTTTGTTTTTATTTTTAAGTAATAATTTGTGAAAAAAAATATAAATATCTATAACATTTGTACAAACTAAATATTTTAACTATAATAAAATAGTTCAAAATATGTTTATGCAACTTAAAAAACTTATTTGAAGCATTATTTTACTTATTTTAATCAAGGATTTCCACATAAAGTTTTTCGAGCAGTGGAAATTAAATAAATGATAAGTGTCACATCGCACTGCAGAATTCTTTAATATTTATGATTGCACATTATTTTATTCAATAGGATTATAAAATGTCGATTGAGCATGAAATGAACCTCGAAAATTTAATATCATTAGTCCAAGAACATCAGTCTCTTTATGATTACAAAAAGAAAAATTATAGCAACAGAAACATACAGGAACAACCATGGACAGAAATATCGGATATTCTAAAAGTACCCGGTGTTTATATTTTTATTATAATATTATGTTATTATTTCATTTATTATATTTTATTATTTTCTACTCTATATAAATCACGATAGTAATAATAATATAATAATTAAGTAGGTACTTAAAATAGTTATTAATTGATCAATTCTTTATTATTTATTAATTTTATTATACAGTGTATTTATTTTGCCAGGATACAGAACCTTTATTTGAATTAAAATATTCTGTAAATTTATTTGGAAGTGATATTGCTGCTGTGGAAGATCTATTATTAGAAGATCTAATTCTACTGATATCTTGTTCAATTATTTCATTCTGTTCTTGAGAATTTATAAATTCTTGAATATCAATACAATGTTGCTCTCTCATCGTCTCATCATAATTAAGTTATGTAATACACAAATAGCTTTTACGATTTGGGTAGCTTTTTCTGGGCCAACCACAATTTGGTTTTCCAACACTTTAAATTTCTTAACCATAATTCCGAATGCGCATTCTACTATTCGTCTTGCCCGCGATTGTCGATAGTTAAAAATACGTTTTTCGTTTGTTAAGTTCCTACGCGGCAAAGGTCTCATCAGGCATGGTAATAAAGGGTATGCTTCATCCCCAACAAATACAAAAGGATATTCTTAATTGATGTCTTTATGAATTTTTCTTGGTGGTGGCAAATTTCATTCATTGTGTAGTAATATTTTACCAAAATTAGATTCTTTAAATATTCCACTGTCACTGGACCGGCCATAATCCCTGACATCGATCGTTATAAATTTTGAGTGAGCATCAACCACTGCTTGAAGCACAATTGAGTAAAACCCTTTATAATTTAAATACTCGGAACCAGCACATGGTGGATATTGAATAGCATTGTGCTTACCATCAATTGCTCCTGTGCAATTAGGAAAATTCCAAATTTTATTGAACTCATTTGAACTTTTAATCCAGTCTTTTTCTCTAGGCGTTGGCAAATAAATGGGTGATGATAATTTTCATATAGCAGTACATATTTCATTAGTTACCAATCCTATTGTTGTAGCACCTAGGCGAAATTGGTAATGACGGCATTGAAATCGCTCTCCCGTTGCCAAATAACTAAAAATATTAAAAAATTTGTTTTTTAAAAAAATAAAATATAAATACAAATTTGTATTGTAATTAGTATCCAATTTGTTAATTAATTACAGCTAATGAATGCAAGGCAAAATGGACCACGCTTCGAAATTCATTTTCAAGACAGCTGCAGCGTGAACAAAAAAATTGCCATCTGGGTCCGGAGCATCATCAAGAAAAAGAAAATGGTGTTTATTTGATAATAAGGCGTTGTTTCTCTCTGATTACATGTTGCAACACAAAAAATGGAAAGCAAATTGAATAGTTCCCATATAGACAGTGTCCCAACTATAGGGTGGTGCGAAACGGTTATTCACTGTATTCTTTCAAATTTAACTCCATATCATTGAGATTGCTGAATGATGATTTTAAAATTATTGTTGGACTTGGTATAGTTTTCGACGTAGCACAGTTGAAACATAGTCGTTTTTACGAAAATTTTAAGGAGTTGTGAGTTGTATACAGCAAATAGGTACATAAGAGTGCGAGTAATGAAAGCTGCATTACTATTTTCTTTTTTAGATGGGGTGAAATTTGTGAAGTTGAAATTTTGAAAAATTTTCCAAAATATGCAAATTAAGCACAATAACGTAAAAATAAGCGGTTTCCGGCAAAATGTATGAACCATGCAAAATATGCACATTCAAATTTTAGATTTGGTATGAATTTATTTCGCTCTCTCCTTATACATTTTACAAAAAATAAAAAAAGTAAGGTTTTTTCCCCCGTCACTTACCTTTATGTGAGAGCCTTAGTTAGGTACCTACACGGCTGTATATATATTACATTATTTATTACACTATAGTGTAGTAGTATAATATGATCACAAAATTTTTTAGCAAATACTGCACACTATTATATAATAATATTGTTTGATAACATATTAATGCCGAGCCCAGAGAGAATATTATATTCACTATTAAAGTATCCATTTTTTTTTATTACTTCTGTAAATTTATAAGCCTAATTTTGAATTTTTTTCATGTCTCGACACCTCTAGAGTTTTATATTAAGTTATAGTTTAACCGTCAAGACTAAAAATAATACTGTGAGATGCCGGACAAAATAATGGACTCGTGACAGTAGTGAATCTAAATGGGGAATAGTAAGTTCCTACACGAGAGTAGCAGGTAAACAATTACATACGTTAGTTCCTACAAGGTAAAAAACAGGAACGTATGTTAGTTCCTACACTGCGGAAAGGGTTAAATATGTATATTATACACAGACGTATCGTTTTAATAATAATATGTCCAGCCGTAGCTTACTAATATACATTCAGTTAATATACTTCATTTAAAGCAAAACGTATACAAAATTAGGGGAAAATACGATAATATACGGGAAATATTATACTTTTTAATCACCATATTATACAATATTTATTTGTGAAAATGCACTATGACGGTTTTTATTATATTTTTTAATCATCATAATATATTTGTTTTTTTAGATTCGTGTATACATTGTGTATGATATACATATTTAACCCTTTCCGCAGCAACTAACATACGTATATGGTTTTTATCGTGTGAACTTACATAGGTACGTACATTTTTCCGCCGTGTAGAAACTAACATACGTGCCTGGTTTATACAGTGTAGGAACTTACATATGTACCTTTTTCCATCGTGTAGGAACTAACGTATGTATTTTGTGTACCTGCTACTCTCGTGTAGGAACTTACATTCGCCCATCTAAATGGCCTGTACTCAGAGTTCCGTGTTCTGTGAATTGTATAGATTTAAACACTCCGAATAATATTCTGTTTCGGTATCTGAAATAAAAAATGTATCGTGTCATCCAAAGAATTCAAAAACGCGAAAACTGATAACAACATATTATATTATAATAACTATCATCTATGGTGAAAGCCGATCGTCGTCACTCATCGGAGACGATTCGCAATTCTAATAATTTCATTGAACAAAAGAGAAATGTGTAAGGCAACAATAAACATTTTCTCACATATTTCATTCTACTCAAGTAATTTTTATAAAAAATCTCGAATTTTTTCAGTTCGGGTATAAATGAAGAAAGAAGTTCCTCGATATGGCGTCTGCACTCAAGATATGGCCTTGCAGCTATATTACCCGAAGAGTCGATGTATACGTAAGTTTGATTACCTATTCTTTTGGGGCTTACATATTTTACTTTTTGGTCTCAAATTTAAAATTTATTGCCACAGACAATTTGCTACCCGGGTAAAGCAGGGGCATATTTTTTGTTCCCGAGCGCGCAACACAAACAAATACGCTTATAGCACAAACGACGACGGAATATCCAGGGCGCAGAATAATAACATATTTATACAATTAAATAGTGTTGCACATACTAGTCATACTACAGTAGTACAGTACACGAGAGTTCTTATGTCCCTCAAAATTCAACAATTTTTATTTTTAATTTATATACATATTAAGTAATATATGAGTCTGCATGCGGTCGAACCGCGAATTAAAGTGACGCCGCCGTACATCAAACATCAAATTATTTTATAAAGGTGGTATAGTCGCTCTGCTGATTATTGAATATCCATCGGAAATTAAATAATTTAATTTTTAATATTCTCAAATAGCTTAAAATATACCTAACCAATGTATTCAAAATTAATGCATAAAATATTAATTATTAATTTCATTCTCGACAGTATTCAGACATAAGATTTAACTTGGAATTTCACAAACTATAGTTGGTATAGTCGGTATACGGTAAATGTGATTCATTAGGCACTGAATACCTTTATGTTAAATCTAAAAAGTAGTAATCACATTTATTACAATAAGATTTGTACTTAATAACTCATAAATAAATATGCTTGTGCTTCGGTTATTTAAACACCACCTTTATTAATTATTAAATTAAAAATTAAAATAATAGGTACTTTATATATTTTTGTAATTTAAATTTTAAAATTATAAACTATTCCGGTTATTGTTATACCTTATTTCATTATCTTGATGATCAAATCTCCAACACGGACCTCCTTGATATAAAAATTTGCAATACACCATACATCTATGGTTTTATCATATTGACGTAGTATAAATTATAATGCAATCCGTGGCGATTGTTGAAGTAGTTGCAAAGACGCAATCGATCTAAAATTTCAGTTAGCAAAGCTGCAAACATAAACAAGAGACATGAAGCGATCCGTACGGTTTTTTTTTCATAATAAATCTCAATATTTTAAGACTTAAGTTCAGTCGTATTTCTGATTTATTTCGCAGTGCACACCACAATATCAGGAATTCCGCCGAAGCCCGAAAGCGTCGATGTTTAAAGTAATTAATATTGGTTTCATATTTTTTTGGTGCTTAAATTTATTTTT
>NW_019102587.1:347649-350035 GCF_001856785.1 Myzus persicae | reverse complement strand
AGAGTGAGACTTGTAGGGAGGGAGAATAGGAAGTGTGGAGGTAGAATAGTTAGGTTAACAATGTCGAATACTTAGGAAAGGTTCTTGAATTGCAAAGGCCACTAGACCAATCAGCTGAAAAACTACCTAGTGATAGGTTGAAAACCTTGACTTATGGGATAGAATAAAAAGATTGGTAGAGGATGTCAGAGCACTATTTGTTTGCTCCCCGTATCCCACGCACAACAAAGTAATTAATGTATCGGAACCAACCATATATTGTTACATTAATAATGGTTGGTTCTGCTAAACATAAATTTGCATTGTTGCGCGTGGGACATAAAAAGCAAACAAATGGTGCATAGGCATCCTCTCAATAGTGTCATCAAGTTGAACAAAAAATTAAGAAAAGACGTCAGAAAAGACGTATTTCTATGTCAAACCATCGTTTTTTGATCTCTTTTATTCTTGCGTCAGAACCAACACAATATAGTATGTTGTTACTATTAATATTAAAAAAATAAATAAATAAACTACAACATATTATGATTTATAATAATTCTAAAATATAAAATTAAAAATCAAGTCGAAAGTCTAAAGTTATCAAGTCGAAAATCTGTAGAATTTTGACAGTTGACATGAACTATTTGAACATTGAAATATTAAATACGGAAGTATGATAGAAAGTAATAGTAATATATTTCTTATATGCATTTTTAGTTTTTATAAATGGGTGTACTGCTAATGGGAAAATGTTTTTCCACTACTCCGTTCATATAATTTTAAATACCATCGTATAACAAATGAACTACTTGTCTGAAATTTGATTACTATAATCTCCATAAGTATTCCAAAAAATATTTTGCTTTAGAATATAAAAAAAAAAATAATGAAAACAATGATATTGTCAAAAATTTATCACGCCGTATAAAATAACTTTAACAACAATTTTTTTCATTTTGTGACCCTAGTTACACTTCATTCATAAAAATTAGGCAATTTTTACCCTTGTAATAATTTTTGTAAATTTGTTTATTCAATAGAAATTGGACAAAAATAGTATATTGAAATAATATTTTATAAAAAAACTTTTGTCGAAGATAAAAAATAATGATATATAACGAATAATATCAAAATATGTTCGATTAACATGTAACATGTTTAATAAAAGGCAAACGATTTTAGATACCTAATAATAAATTAATCACAGCACATTGTTTAACTTAGATGAATGATACCATTCTATTTATACATTGCTCTAAGAAATTAAATAAAATAACTAGCCCTATAGTAATTTGTTGAGATCAGAGAAAAACTGTGGTTAGGCTTTATATAAATGGTGTTACAAGATTATAAGCAACTAATTGTAATATTTACGTATTTAACTAAATACGTATAAGGTTAAAAAAATAAACCTTAAATTGGTTTATAATAGATGTAGGTAAGGATACTCTTTTACCTGTGTAATAATTTATGTTAGGGGGATGAGGTGACCGAGTGGTCTGACGTGTCCGCTGCGACGCAGTCGGTCGCGGTTCGATCCTCGGCTACCGGGCGGCATTTTTCTCCGGACAAGTCGCGGTGACCGGAGAACAAGTGCTGCCATCCCCCACCCCCGGGGCATGGCAGGAACCTACGGGTGCCCCATTCGAAATTCTGCCAAAAAACAAACACACACGTGTTCCCCCCTACCGTTCCAAAAAATATACAATACAAACTACAATACAAATCCTACTACAGCTAATGGCCTCAGTTGCCGAAGCTAAAATTCAATAAAAAAAAAAAAAAAAAATTTATGTTAAAGTATCTATATGTCATTTTCCTTTGGCATGGTTGAAACACTATTGGTAAGCCAATACCTGACGTAGCAATAGGAAATATAATAATATAAATAATAATATGTATTAATAACTAATACAAAATAATAAGAATACAGTTGGGGCTTGGTGTGGCGCAGTGATTGGCTGAAGTCCCTAATGGGTGTCAATCATCAGCCGGCGTAGCTAGCATCCGGATGGGTGACCACCTGGGTGTTTAGTGACGAATCCTAGCTCCACATATACACGTGTAATATACAATTAATACAAAAATGAAAAAAATGCAGTGGGCTTGGTGTGGTACGGTGATTGGATGAAGTCCCTAATGGGTGTCAATCATCGGCCGGCGTAGCTAGCATCCGGATGGGTGACCACCTTGGTGTTTAGAGACGAATCCTAGCTCCACATGCACACTTGTTACTCGAACCCAACCGTGACCCCTACAAAAGATGCTGTTAGCCATAGTGCACGGTTTATTTACAATCAAATTGGCATACAAAATAATATGTAATATACAATTAATACAAAATAAAAAGAATGCAGTTGGGGCTTGGTGTGGCGCAGTGATTGGCTGAAGTCCCTAATGGGTG
>NW_019102587.1:334748-346801 GCF_001856785.1 Myzus persicae | reverse complement strand
TCTTTATCGCTATTCGCATATATTGTGTGCTTCAAGTTGTTTGAAGTTGTAATAATTAAACAAAAAAAGTTCAACTTAATATTCAAATTCATTGACCGAAAATCATACTCAAAACAATTAGTTCAATAAACAATTTTTTTTTTTGAAACCACTTACTATATTCCAAAGTTCATAAAATGTAAATAACAAGAAATCAACTTAAATAAGATATAAATTTAAAAAATGTTAAAGGGAGCATGGGCGCTCGCCGGCAAATGCATTTTAAGAATCATAAAATAAAAAAAAAGTTCAACTTGATAAGCGGACACAAAAATAGAAAACCAAATAAGGATCTTTTTATTCTAAGGGTCCCACTTAACTCTCTGTTAGTCGCGCGCCAAACGGGGGTGATTAAACTAGCACCCCCCTCCCCCCACACTGTCCAACTCGCGCGACTATGCTGTTAAGACAGAGGGTTAAATATGTCATAAAAAGGTTAGTACACCTAAGGGCTATGGATAGTTGAAGCTGTGGTGATGATAGTAGACTAGTGGTAGTATATTATCATCCCTGGTCGAGTACATCGCAATGATCTTTTCCTACTAACTACAAAGGTATTCGATATTGTATAAGCATAACAATCAAAGAAAATATTTAAATATTACCAAGATAAATTAGAACCTAATTAATTATCAAAATTTGAATATACAGTTTTAAAGCCAGTCGGCTAGCGTTGTACCAGTACTTAAAATTAATAATAATTTAAATACAGTCAACACTAATTAGTGGTTTGTCTATCACAAAAAATTATAAAAACTTATTTAAAAATTCTAATGTATCAAAAAATATAACAAAATGTTAATTAAGAAATAATGAGAGTTGACGGTATAAGGAGTTATTGTGAATTTTTCAGTATTTATTTATTCATTAGTTTTGACTTAAAATATGGTTTAGTGTATTAAAATAATATTGTCTTAGCATTCCAAATATGTTTTTTTCTCACTTCATTCCACATTAAACTTAATCTACTTTTTCCAACAATTTTTCCAAGGCCAAAACAAAAATGTAAATATGATTATATAATAATTTTTTGTATACTTCTTCAAAATGTATACTAGTTACAGTTTGAAACACAATATCATTTTAATTAAAACATTAAACTATTTAAGTCAAAAATAACTTTAACGTAAAATAGCCGTTGGGCACTTTTCACTTTAATTTTTTGTATCCACACTAACTTTCATTCAATGAACACATTATTTTATTGTCCTGAGGTAAAGTCGATAGAACTCTGATCACATTTTTCACATTTTTTCATTTTTTTTTTTTTTTTTTATTCTTAAAATTCATTTGCCTGCGGGCGCCCATGCCCCCTAACCATTTTTATTTTTAAAATTGGTTTTTTTTTTCAGATTTCTTCATATTTTTTTTTTTTGATTCTTAAAACTCATTTGCCTGCGGGCGCCAATAGTCTTCTTCAAATTTTTTTTCTATAATTGAACTCTAGTTCAATTTTTTAAATTTTGATAACAAGTTGGTACCATATAAAAATTCATTGTTTCATGATGGAATAGTTGTAAATGAAACCATGAGTTTAGGAATACTAATATTGTAGACTGCGGTCTTTAATATTTGTTTTTAATGCACATAATTTTATACATTTTTTTTTTTTAATTTTTAAAACTCATTTGCCTGCGGGCGCCCATACCCCCCTTCCCGTTTTTATTTTTAAAATTGATTCTATTTCATATTTTTTCATATTTTTTTTTTTTTTGATTCTTAAAACTCATTTGTCTGCGGGCGCAATGCCCCCCTTCTCATTTTTATTATTAAAATTAAATCCTATCAACATTTTTCATAATTTTTTTTATTTTGATTCTTAAAATTCATTTGCCTGCGGGCGCCCATACCCCCCTTCCCATTTTTATTTTTAACATTTTTTATAATTTTTTTATTTTGATATTTAAAAATAAATTTGCCCACATGCGCCCCTGCCCATTTTTTTTTTAAATCAATATTCTTTCATATATTTTTATATTTTTTTTTATTTTGATTTTTAAAATACATTGGCCTACGGGCGCCCATGCCCCCTTCCCATTTTTATTTTGAAATTTAAAGTCTACAATATTTTTTATAATTTTTTTTATTTTGATTCTTAAAATTCATTTGCCTGCGGGCGCCCATGATCCCCTTCAAATTTTTTTTCTGTAATTCAACTGTAGTTCAAATTTTTAAAAACATTTTTTAAACTTTGATAACAAGTGAGTGCCTTAATAAAATGCATTGTTTCGTGGTGTAATTATCGTAAATGAAGCTAAGAGTTTAGGAATACTGATATTGTAGACTGCAGTCTTTAATATTTGTTTTTAATGTACATTTTTTCATACATTTTTTTTAATTTGATCTTTAAAATTCATTTTCCTACGGGCGGCCATGCCCTCTTCCCATTTTTATCTTTAAATTTAAATTCTATCAAATCTAGCAATCTCTTCGATTCCGGGCAATCCCGCTAGACGTCTTAAACGTAACTGGTGTCGTGACCTGCTAAATGCATGCATTTTAGAAAATGCCCTTACTTAACTGAAACAGAATAGGTAGAGTTCATCAATGGGTGGCTGCTTCCATCATATTTTTCATGCTTATTACTCTTTTCAATTTTACCTTTTTTTCTATGAATAGATTGTAAATGTCTTGTAAAAATAAAAAAATTAATAAAAAAAAAAGTAAAAAGCACATCATTGTAAAATTAATACATTATTTCGCTATGCTTCGCTCTAATATCCAATTATTTAGAATTTATTATTGACTTACCTCAATGTCACCAATAATTTCTCTTCCGGAGTGATACATTTTCTGAAATTAGTATCAAGTTTTCGAATTTCATTGTTAAGTATTTCTAGAATATGATCAAACGTGTCCGTACTCATTCGTGTAAAATTTCTAAATTTACATTCGTCATTTCGAAGTTCATGAATAAAACATTTAATTGTATTATTTTCAGTTCGTTTCAAGTTCAAAGGATGAACCCAAAGTTTTTTTTTATTTTCTTCCTGTTCAATTTATCTTAAAAGAAACCATAAAATAGGAATAGCATTGTCCTCCTCGTCGGACGACATTTTGACGACTACTTGATATACTTTGATTTGACTAACTATGTTTTATCTAGTGTGCGACAACAATGCTGTATTATGACTAAAGCAAACTGACTAAATATGACTCACATTTCTTCAGTCAATTTTGCTTTACCAGTGTGCGGTCATTCTAAGACGGAAAACAAAAAATCGATTTCTTGCTTATGATTCTGATGATGCCGGCTGATTGCAGCAACGACAAAAACATAAGTCTCGCGATCACACGAGATTTTCACCGGGGCTAGCGCAATTAAACAACCGGGCCGACGTCAAGATTACCGGTGAACTCGGTGGCTCGCTATAGGACAGGGATCACCAAATGGCGGCACGCGGGCCACATCCGGCCCGTTGATGAATTGTAACCGGCCCGCAGACAAGGAGAAAAAATGCCGATAATATCTTATCTTTGTACATTAGTTTTGGCCAATCGGCATATTACAATAAATATTATGTGCATGCTTTGCATTTTTATGGCCCCCGGGAATTTTCCGAATTCTTAATGTGGCCCACGGAAAGTATTAATTGGTGACCCCTGCTATAGGAGGAATAGCGCCGTTCATTGAAGTTTCTACGCCGCAGCGCAGCTTGAAGGGTCTTAATGATAAGTGCCGGCAGCAAAAATGCAAAAGTGTTCCGTGTTCGAACGCGTTATTAGGTACTTATTGCTTTACCTGATCTTGCTAGTATGCCTGTTGCTGGATGTCATAGTTTCCGCCGTTGATCGTATCATCTTGCTCTGTCCACAGTATTGCTGGCTGAAAAGCAGGTCGTTGCGGCCTAACGAGAACATGTCGCCGTACGGCGTCCTGGTCTGACAGTCCACCGCAAATCTTGTTGTTGTCTTTCGTGCAAACCACCTTGCAACAAAAATTTCGATTGGGTAAAGATCAATTTCCGGAACATAATTTTTATTTGATGCAGTTTCCATTTCCCAGTCGGCAGTCGTGATAGTAATATAAGATACAATTTTTACTCCCCTAACATTGATTTGTTTTATTTCTTTTTTTAAGTCTACATGTTGATGTTGACGACTGCTACAAGTCGTTGATACTGGACGGTCAAATTAAAAATATAATACGATAAGTAAAAATAGCGATAAAACAGTCAATAATATTTTGTTGACTATAACCATTGTTTTTCCTTCTATTAGTTCTATCTACAATGACTAATAACTATAAAATACAATTTGTGGAAATTAAATCGTGATGGCCTGCAATGTGGTGACTGGGAATTGGGATAGCACCAAATTGTCACCATTTCTTCGATTATATACTGCTACGACATTGTGTTACTCCCAAAAAAATTTTCATTGTCCATCATAATACTGCTCCGATATCGATTACTTCGAACATAAACTATGCCGATATTATATTGTTCTATGAGACTATGATTATATTAAATTACTCGACATATTTGCATTTTTCGTATAGAGATAACTGCATCTACATGATAACTGATGAGTAAAAACTAAAAAACTAAAAATTGTAAACCGCGGTGTGCGATATTGAGAAGACCTTAGAGTTCAGAACTTTTTCTTTGCTCGTACCAGCATATACCAGAGATCCAGCAGTGACCCCACTAATAAGAAATAATTTACAGTGATGCCTTGTTAGCGGCACTCGTCGCTACGCTCCTCGGCGCCGTCGCTCCGCTCCGCAAATCGAAACTATCCCTCGACTTGCTGTGCAACCCCACCTCAAGTTGGTCACAGTGTAACCCCAGTTATAGTCCAGAGAACAACCACTCTTATCATTTTTCGGACAACTGTCATCCACCGTATTACAATATTGCATGTATAGCCCCCTACGCTGTTTTACAGTATTGTAATATTTATTACTTACTACTTGGGTTCGTATTTATATTCTTATCGTGTTCGCTGTTGTCTGCTTGACGTTCCTACAGATTGTTAATAATTGTATTGCATCAACCGTACTATACTCTTGTTTTCATTGTTTAAATTGTTTTAAATTGTAATACAATTAGTGATTGTGATTCTTCAACCGAAGTCGATCAGGTTGCAGATTTAGAAGAACCAATTTTACCCTGGCCAAATTATCAAAAATATTTTTAAGTATTAAGAGTCATTGAGGATAATTTTTTTTACAAGAAGCTGAAATTGAAGTGCTCAAGTCGTGTCGATACAAAGTGTTACAAGGTGGATTCACGTTCAAACTCTAATATAAGAAAAAACATTTAAGCGTAAGTACAATGTTAATTTCATACCTGCCTATGACAGTTGACCCATCTAATATCTTGTGTGTTAAATTAATTTTAAATACCACACAAATACCTAATACATTACAAAAATACATCAAAAACAGTGACGCACAGCTTTTTAAAAGTCAAATATCAAGTGCTTAAGATGTATCATAGATTCATAGATCTCATTACTCTATATTATATATTTTCCTGGGCCCCCACACGAGTCATCTCAGAGGGGCCCAGTATTCTTGTATATATGAAATAAAATAAATAACCCCCTCCCCCCTCAAAAATAAATCCCAGTTGCGCCACTGATCAAAAAATGTAAATTACCTATTTATCAAAACTTATAATGTTAAGTAAAAGGTTACATTATTTCATTTTATTCAGACTCAACATTCGACTATATAAAAGAAAATTGATCACATTGCAGTCTATACAATATCAGAATTCCTAAAATCATTCATTTACAATAATTCGATCATGAAACAATGAATACTTTTAAGGCACTATATATTTGTCAAAATTCAAAAACATGTTTTTAAATAATTGCACTAGAGTTAAATTGTGGAAAAAAAATTGAAGAGGGGCATGGGTGCCCGCAGGCAAATGAATTTTAAGAATCAAATTAAAAAAAAAATATGAAATAGAATCAATTTTAAAAATAAAAATGGGAAAAGGGGACATGGGCGCCCAAAGGCAAATGAGTTTTAAAAATCAAAAAAAAAATGTATACAATTATATACACTAAAAACAAATATTAAAGACTACAGTCTACAATATCAGTATTCCTAAACTTATAGCTTTATTTTCAATAATTAGATCATGAAATAATGAATTTTTATAAGGCTCTAACTTGTTATCGAAGTTTAAAAAATGTTTTAAAAAATTTGAACTACAGTTGAATTACAGAAAAAAAAAATTGAAGGGGATCACGGGCGCCCGCAGGCAAATAAATTTTAAGAATCAAAAACAAAAATGTATAAAATTATGTACATTAAAAACAAATATTAAAGACTGCAGTCTATACAATATCAGTATTCCTAAACTCACAGCTTCATTTACAATAATTAGATCATGAAACAATGATTATTTATAAGGCACTAACTAGTTATCAAAATTTTAAAACATGTTCTTCAATGATTTTTAAGAATCAAAATAAAAAAAATTATAAAAAATGTTGATAGGATTTAATTTTAAAAATAAAAATGGGAAGGGGGGTATGGGCGCCCGCAGGCAAATGAATTTTAAGAATCAAAATAAAAAAAATTATAAAAAAATTTGATAGAATTTAAATTTAAAAATAAAAATGGGAAGGGGATCATGGCCACCCGCAGGCAAATGATTTTTAAGAATCAAAATAAAAAATGTATGAAAAAGTGTGCATTAAAAACAAATATTAAAAGCTGCAGTCCACAATATCAGTAAAAAATGTGAAAAAATATGATGAGAGTTTCCCTTAGTACAATAAAATAGTGTGTTAATTGAATGAAAGTTATTATGGATACAAAAAATTAAAGTGAAAAGTGCCCAAGGGCTATATTTTTACGTTAAAGTTATTTTTGCCTTAAATAGTTTAATGTTTTAATTAAAATGATATTGTGTTTCAAACTGTAACTAGTATACATTTTGAAGAAGTATACAAAAAATTATTATATAATCATATTTACATTTTTGTTTTGGCCTTGGAAAAATTGTTGGAAAAAGTAGATTAAGTTTAATGTGGAATGAAGTGAGAAAAAAACATATTTGGAATGCTAAGACAATATTATTTTAATACACTAAACCATATTATATAAAAACTAATGAATAAATAATTACAGAAAACCTCACAATAACTCCTCATTTTTGTGATAGATAAATCTCTAATTAGTGTTGACTGCATTTAAATTATTATTAATTATAAGTACTGGTACAACGCTAGCCGACTGGCTTTAAAATTGTGGATACAAATTATGATACTTCATTATGTTCTAATTTATCTTGGTAATATTTAAATATTTTCTTTGATTGTTATGCTTATACAATATCGAATACCTTGGTAGTTAGTAGGAAAAGATCATGGCAATGCACTCGAACCGGGATGATAGTATACTACCGCTAGCGTACTATCATCACCACAGCTTCAACTATCCATAGCCCTTAGGTGTACTAACCTTTTTATGACTTATTTAACCCTCTGTTTTAACAGCATAGTCGCGCGAGTTTTTCAGTATGGGGGGTGCTAGTTTAATCACCCCCGTTTGGCGCGCGACTTACAGAGGGTTAAGTGGGACCCTTAGAATAAAAAGATCCTTATTTATTTTTCTATTGTTGTGTCCGCCTACCAAGTTGAACTTTTTTTGTTTAATTATTACAACTTGAAACAACTTGAAGCATACAACATATGCTGAAGGCGATAAAGACTTTTATATGTGCATCAACTTGAAAGTATGATTGGATGTGCATTTAAGAAGTAACTAGTTAGTATTAATATTTTATGAGCATGTGTTGGCCCCGTGTTACAAGTGCTCATCAATGTGAGCAGATCTCATTTAGCAATGAAAGTTTTAATATTAGAGTTTTTATTTGGAATTAATTATTATTAATAATTATTATTTGGAATCAACGAAGATGAATGATAACTGCTTAACTAAAATTTGATATGTTTCACACTTGTAAGATGCATTTGAACATTTGGAGACCGCGCATTCAGGTGAAACGTCTTTCTTAAAGCAATATCTTTTTTTAAATTATTTAAGCTTCATATGTTTAGTAGAAATTCTAGGAAGATGTCTAGATTTGAAGCAACTGAATAACGTATTGAAATAATTTTATTTTGAAATTCTTTGAGCATTATCTGGATGGCAAACTATCTCCGCTTCCACTGCCAATAACTGGCTAAAATAATCGTAATTTTTAGCGATTCTATTAACCGTGCACTTTATGGCTAACAGTATCTTTTGTAGGAGTCACGGTTGGATCCAAGTAACACGTGTGTACGTGGAGCTAGGATTCGTCTCTAAACACCAAGGTGGTCACCCATCCGGATGCTAGCTACGCCGGCTGATGATTGACACCCATTAGGGACTTCAGCCAATCACCGCGCCACACCAAGCCCCAACTGCATTCTTTTTATTTTGTATTAATTGTATATTACATATTATTTTATATGCCAATTTGATTGTAAGTAAACCGTGCACTATGGCTAACAGCATCTTTTGTAGGGGTCATGGTTGGTTCGAGTAACAAGTGTTAACATTGTCAACAAGTGTTAATATTTCAATCACAGTTCATGTCAACTGTCAAAATTCTACAGATTTTCGACTTGATAACTTTAGACTTTCGACTTGATTTTTAATTTTATATTTTAGAATTATTATAAATTATAATATGTTGTAGTTTATATATATTTTTTTAATATTAATAGTAGCAACATACTACATTGTGTTGGTTCTGACGCTAGGGTAAAAGAGATCAAAAACGATGGTTTGACATAGAAATACGTCTTTTCTGACGTCTTTTCTTAATTTTTTGTTCAACTTGATGACACTATTGAGAGGATGTCTATGCACCATTTGTTTGCTTTTTATGTCCCACGCGCAACAATGCAAATTTACGTTTAGCAGAACCAACCATTATTAAAGTAACAATATATGGTTGGTTCCGATACATGAATTGCTTTGTTGTGCGTGGGATACAGAGAGCAAACAAACAGTGCTCTGACATCCTCTACCAATCTTTTTATTCTATCCCATAAGTCAAGGTTTTCGACCTTTCACTAGGTAGTTTTTCAGCTGATTGGTCTAGTGGCCTTTGCAATTCAAGAACCTTTCCTAAGTATTCGACATTGTTAACCTAACTATTCTACCTCCACTCTTCCTATTCTCAATCCCTACAAGTCTCACTCTCTCTCCCTTCTCTCTCTCAGTCTTTCTCCTTCACACATAACTCTCTTTCTCTCTATCTCTCTCTAATCCCCCCTTTTTTCCATCTCACTACCTCTCATTCTCCCTCACACACACAGTCTCTATAGTGCCTACAGGTCATCGTACCTGATAATCGGTGAAAATATTTAAATATTACAAAAAAAAATTTAGAACAAAAAATAAAATAAATTTCATACCTGATCAATCTCATAATTTTTATCATAATTTTATTGATAGCCGGAATAGCGTTATACCAGTAGTTACAACACAATTAAATTGAAAAGTTGGGGGCAATACAAACTCTGATCATTTAACAATATTAAATAAATCTACTGAAAAATAAAAAGTACATACCACATGTTTTCTGCTAAACAACTAAGTGTTTGAAACACTCACGTCATCACATTTCACACTGCGTAATATGACATTGTATACAAAATTTGGCAAATTTTCACTGACGAATATCATCTCTGAAAAAAAAAATCGTAGCCTATATAGTAAAATGTTCAACAATATACGTATGAGCTATTTGTTATTAGAAATTACAGATATTATATAGCTAAAATAATCTCTTTAAGATCTAGCTTTTATCTTACCTATAATACGTAGTTATTATATGTTAATTTGTGTTTTAACTATTTTATTCAAGAACGTATAAGTTTTATACCTTACGAAAGTCATATTACTTCACTAGGCAAGACAAGTCAGTTATATACTAGAACTCTGATACTGGTTCATTTTTATTTTAATAATAGTACAATACACAGGGACTAGTTACCATTACTGATTAGCAAGTGTTTTTTTTTTATTTCAATATTTTATAAATATCGTTCAAATCAATTATTTTTATTATTAATTCCTGAAATATTGTGTATAAAAAAATAAATAATTATTGCAATAAATTAGAGTTAGATAATATGTTATGAGAGTACCTATATGTAAAAAATAATTTAGTATAATAATAACTGCAAGGCTGGGCTAGTTAATGAAAATTTTGAACTGAGTTAAGTCGATATGAAACATTTCAAAAAGTTTTAAGTTAATATATAGTTCTCCTAATTTTATTTATAATACAGTTAAGTTGAAATTGATTTGGAAACTTACAACTAACTTATTTTTTTTTTATGCACATAAATAGCCTGTTTGCTGGTTTTAAAATAATAAAAAGTACATTTTGATGTAATACATATGTAGTATCATCAATAATAATATTTTTTTACTATATTTATTATTTAATTTTTTATTAACAAACTACGCAACTAGGACTTGATTAACAGTAATTCATTATTTAATAAATGTTTAGCAATAAAATCAGTTAAGTTAAAAATGTTAAGATATTGAAAATTATATTTTAAAAAAGCTGGTATGTGGAGGTTGCTCTGCTGTACATTAGGTTACCAGTGGGCCACTTTAATGGATGGTGTTAAGTTTGAATTCAACAATAAAATTTGTATACGAAAAACGATTCTGAGCGAAGACGGTCTGTCAGTCTATAATATTACTCAATAATTTAGTATATTCGATGATATTATTGTGATTAATGTAATTTATTTTACATGTAAGTATTAATACTACGTAGTACATTAAATTCATTAAAAAAAAAGTACATTTGAAAAGTCATTGTGGGTATATAAAATATAATAATATAGGTACTTTAAAAGTTTCAAATACCCACGAATAATATTGTTAATTTACAACAAAATAACATAAATCATTATTCTTGGAAATTTAATCCTTAATTTAGTTCACATTTGAACATAAAAAATCTGTGATGATATTTTTGATTTTTTAATTACAGAATAACCTACTTGATTGGAACTTTGTTTTGAATTTTCAACCCTAACCTACAAAAGTTGAATATTTCAAAATTTTTAAATTATAAAATTATTTGTACATTTTAAATGATGTGAATTTTGTTAAAATTTAAACTTGAAATGCTCTTTACAAAAATCGTGCCTATGAATTTTAAATATTTTTTAACTAATATTTTAATCATAAGGAATCTTGTATTAAGTTTTAAAAACTTAGATATAAAACGAAACTCTGCTACTGGTTCTTTATTATTTTAATAATAGGATAATGCACAGGGACTAGTTACCATTACTGATTAGTAAGTGTGTTTATTATATATATTGCCAAGCTTTTTTCCCAACAAATACAATTTTATTAACAATTATAGAACAATAAAACTAAATAAACTAAAAAAATTCAAAATTCAAATTGTTTGTAAACAGCTCAAAACGAGTACTTGCATCAAAAGTAAATGAATTGAAAATATGAACAAATGGTGTCAATTTCAAATAATTGCAATTATTGGGTTTTCAGTTACAAAAAAATAAGTAAAAATATGAGAAATGGAGTGAATATCCAATTTTGTCAAAATGTCAACTTCAAATGTTTATAAAAATTTAATGCGATTTTCCGGTAGAATTTTTTTTTTTTTTGATAAAGGTAGACACACTTATAAGGTATCTTGTATTAATTTTTAAAAACTTAGATATAAAACGAAACATTTTTATGATTTTCTAACTCAAAATATTTTGCACATTTTCGTGACTTTTACTTATTTTGACAAAATTCAAAATTCAAATGCTTATAAGAATTAAATGTTAAAATTGAATGGTTTATAGAAAACGCCGTTATAAATATTCAGTAAAAATGTCATGTATATCTACAGTATTTTTTTTTTTTTTTTGAGAGTTGCTTCAAAAACAAAAATAGATTTTGTTGAAAACCGGGTTTCCGTAAGAATTTGCTTTTTTCCTTAATTTTTTGTTTGTTTTTCCTGCCGCTTTTGAAAACTATATTGAGAATTTTTTACTTTTGACCCCTT